>NW_011499946.1:321829-348911 GCF_000495115.2 Populus euphratica | reverse complement strand
AAAACCCAATGGATCTAAATGGGTCTTTTAAAAGAAAGACTAATATGAAAGACAATATACAATGCAAGTTTTAAGGAATATGAATATTCAATTTTGATGGTATAATCAATAGAGTCGATTTTATAAAAAAAAAAAAAAAAAACTAATCTCCATCATTGCAGGCTATACGTCTATGTAGTTTTTTTTTACTTGACAATTGTATTAGTGAAAAGAGTAAATTATCATCTTTATTTTATCCTGGCAACTTCACTTTTTGTTAGCATCTATTTGGAACTTAATTGGCTCAATTCTAACCCTTAGGATTCTTCATTATTAATTGATCATCTTTGAAGAATCATGGAATAGTCTGACTAACTTCTTCGATAAGTAAATTGGTTGAAAATATTAATTATATATAGGGTAATTTTTATGACGATGGTGATGATGAAATAACCTTTTATTAATTTGTATATAAAAATTAATAGTTTTTTTATACAATAACGTACAAACAAACTGCATGCTACCACGTCCTTCTTGCTAAAACAGTCAAACCCCTCGGATCATCCAGAGAAAGGCGAGGACAGCAACATATATGTTGAAACAATTGTCTCGATTACTTCGGGAGGGATACGTCATTAATGGCTCATGCAGTCGGAGTTGTGAAAATCAAAAGTCTTGAACATTTAGGTTGCGTTTGTTTATTCTTATCATTTGTATTTGTGGTGTAAAAAATATAGTAGGCATTTGATAATATGTTAAACTATGTTTTATATTGTGGGGCTTATTAAATAATTAATTTTAAAATGTATTTTTTATATGTTTTTTTAATTGAGTTTTGTAAAATTTTATTTATTTTTGCATTTTAAAAATATTTTTTTTTAAAATTTAATTCTTTTTAATTTTTTTTATTTCAAATTAATTTTTTTTTATTTTCAGATCATTTTAATGTACTGATGTCAAAAATAATTTAAAAAATAAAAATTATCTTGATGCATTTTCAAATAAAAAACACTTTTAAAAAATAATAACAACCAACCATTTTATACATGTTTTTTATTATACATAAACCTCAAATATAATTTTTACCAAACATGTATTTAAATTCAACTAATCACAGCTAGTTATATTTTTTAAAAACTTATTTTTTTAAAATTATAATCACAAAAGCTAACTAAAAAACAAATAGTCTTGGATGATTGTTATAGTTAAATAGTGATTTTTTCACAAACAAATTATATTGATAGTTTGGTAATTGTTTTAATGAATCAACACGATATATTTAGATCTAGAAAAAAGTTTACTTGAATTAATCAAGATAGTGATTTAAAAAGATAATAATATAATATTTGATTATTAAATTGACTTTAATTTTTTTTCAAGTGATTTTATAATTAGTTTTATTGTGATGAAGGATTTTGTTATTTATCAAACTGTTAGATCTTTCAAAATTAGGCTAAGAAATTGTTGTTTATGGTAATTTTGTTATTTTTCCTAGATTTTTTTTAGATTTATTATTTTATTTTAGGTTTTGTGTTGTTGTTTGTTTTTTTAGTAGAAATATGACTTTTCAATGTATATAAAGGTCTCGTATGCCTCAAAAGAAACTAATACTATTAGATTTATTTTTCAGGAAATAAAACTGTAAATTTAAAATTTATAACTCTTTTTAATCAATAAAATTCTATATCTTTTGTAACTGTTAATGTTTTTCTAACTTGTTCTTGCATCATTGACACTTGTTAGAGGGTTGTCTTACATCATAGACACAACATTAGTTTACCTTACATTTTAATGATTTTTAAAAATTAATTTTGATTTTTTATATTTATTTTTCTATGCATTGAGAAGATTTAATTATTTTTTTATATTATTGTTGGTGTTCAGGTTAACTTGTATATATCGTGACTAATTTTACGGGCCTTAAAATTAACAACCATATAAATCTTTAGTGGTATTGAGATTTATAAGACTCATACTAGTGATTTTCAGCGAGTAAATTTAAAGTCTAATCAGTTAAGTTACATCTTTTAAAATTTAAAACCTTTAATTTTTACCATCCATCAATTAGTGTACTTCAAATTACCAAGATTTTTCAAGTTGGAACAACAAAGGCCTATTTTATGCAAGCATGAAGGGGGTATGCTAAATTCATAAAAATAGGTTTTTGTTTTCGTTTCCATAATTAAATATGTTTATATTTATATTTATATTATATGGTTTCGAAATAAAAACCAAATGTTACCATGCATCAAGGGATAAAGGAAATATAAGATCCCAGTTTCAATAAATATATCTCTTGGGATAATAATTTCCTTGGAGGAAACTTGTTCATATACATAAGGTTTTTTTTTTTATCTTAAAAAAAAAGAAAAAAAACGCTGCTTGTGCCACCCATAAATATTGAAAACCATTGGCGGACGGTGGCAACCTTTGTGCGCCGACAAAAACGACGCGTTTCTTTAGTTTCTAAATTTTAACGTGTGGTCCATCCAATACATAAACTGGCATGCAGGGTTGACCCGGTATTGGCCTCTCCTAAATCAGTCTTGATCGGAAAAATAAAAATAAAAATAAATAATGTTTTGACTGGCTTTCTCTACCTGCGATCAAACTATAACTTATATATATTATTGAATAAAATTTTAAAACTATAGCTTTAGCACTGAGTCTTTTCAACAAATCAACCCAAAACATGTTTTAAAATTAGAACAGCATGCAACTTGGTGATACTTTCCAGCTAATACTATGATGCAGGGATCCAATTTCTATTCATTGATGTGGTCATTCAAGATGTCATGAAGGTTCACTCCATCAGAATCTACACATGCTTAATTTGATCCCTCCAATGTTATACTTGACCGACCCGTCCCAGATTAGCAATTAGATTCAAAGCCCGATGATTTAGACCCTAAGATTGAGAGCATGTTTGGAAGTGTGGTTGTGTTGCTTTTCAAATAGCTTTTCGTGTCAAAATACATGCCAACGATATTTTTTTATTTTTTAAAAATTATTTTTGATATCAGCACATTAAAATGATTTGAAAACATTAAAAACATATTAATTTGAAGTTAATAAAAAAATAAAAAATTTTCAAATTTTTTCAAAAGCGCTTTTGAAACGCAGAAACAAACAGGCTCTCGAAATTGTGATATAATAGTGTTGTTACTTGGTATTTTTTAAAGTATTTTTTATCAGAAAAATATTAAAATAATATTTTTTATTTTAAAAAATTAATTTTGATATCAACATATCAAAACAATGAAAAAACACCATAAAAATTAATTTTAAACAAAAAAATAAAATAAAATTTAAATTGTTTTTGAAAATGTTTTTAAAATAATAAAATAATTTAAAATAATAGAACAAACTGGCTTTGAGATCTCTACATTGCTGTGCACCTATTAGAAACATAAAATTCAGGATGCTTCTATGTAAATAAATAAATATATTTAAATTTTTTATATGATGTTTTATTAAGTTGTTTAAATTTAAATTCAAATTGAGTGCATATAATTTAATATATGGTACAAATGATAATAATTTATTAATTTATTTCTGTCACTCGATCCAAATAATTGTATTTAAGATAATGAGGTTAGGCAGATAATAAAAGTATTCAGATCAACAAAAACAATGCAATCTATTCATTTAAATATATATACATATGTTACTAAATAATTATATGATTAAAGCACTACTATGAAATCTGGATTAGTTTAATGGTTGACTGGCTAATCCATAATCTCAATTGGTATATATTAATTAAAAAACATGAAAAAAATTAACTTATCATGTCCCAATAAAAAACATTAAGTTAATTCATGTCCTAATTAATTAGGGTAAAACTTAATAAAAAAATTATAAATTGTTTTAAAAACCATTTTTTATTATTTTTTATTAACACGTATGTCTAGGTCAATTTACACATATGTAAATTAATTTTATAAATTCTGAAATTAATAATTAAATAAATTTTTAATAATTCTAAAATTTATAAACTTATATTAGTTTTTATTTTAAATGAACTCGGATCTTGTACTATATTAAGCCCAGGTTTTAAAATCAAAATAAAAAGGAAAGGAAAGAATGAAAAGTTATCTTTTCATCCTTAATTGGTGTGCTGCTCTCTCCGTTAACGTGCCCCGTTCAACGATCCTTCAAGAGATTGTAAGTTTACAAATCTTCAAAAACAATGTACTCTATTCATTTATATATTTATATTTTATTTTTATATGTTCCTAAATAATTATATTAGTAAAGCATTAAGGTATATATTTTTTAAAATATTTCAAATCACCATTATAAAATTTGTTGAGTCAACTCCCATGTATATAGTTAATGAAAAAATAGGAAAATAATTTACCTAACCTATCTCCATCAAAAACTCAAGTTAATTAATGAACTAATTAAATAAACTGGGATTTATTTTTAGGTTTAGTAAGGATTAAGTTTTAAAATTAAAAAATAAATCTTTTTATTATTTAAATAGTATTTAAAAATATAATAAATATTATTTTTATTTCTAGGTTTAGTCGGGTTTTAAAATAATAAATAAAATATTTTTTCATTATTAAGACAATATTTAAAATTGAGAGAGGGATTGATTTTAAAAATATTTTTTTATTTTGAAATATATTAATAATATTTAAAATTGAGAGAGAGATTGATTTTTTTTAAAAAATTATTTTGCAATATATTAAATTAATATTTTTTATTTTTTTAAAAAATTATTTTTAATATTAAAATATCATAACAATAAAAAAATAATTTTATTTTAAATAAAACTTTTTAAAAGTATGTTTTTCACCGAAAAAGAACACGCCTGGACTCACAGTGTCAACTTGCCCCTTTGAACGATCCTCCACGGGGGTGGACGTTCACAACAAAACAACCACCTCCATCTTAGCTCTCCTCGGCTCCTCTTCTTTATAACCCACCCAAACACACTACACAAAATCTCCTCCTCCTTCTTTCCATCTTTTTTCTTGATTCTTGGTTTTAACGTTTGTTAAATGGCCGAGGATCACGTTTCATGTAAGCCTCGTTTGTTTCATTTCTTTTGAAAGTTGTTGCTTTCTTGATTGATCAAGACTGTGTTTCTTGTTTCTTTGTTTTCGTGTATTTTTCAATGATTTTTTATCTGGACTTGAGCAGGTTTTGTGTTTCTCTCTCTCTCTCACTTTTTTTAATCTTTGTGTGTATGATTCTTGATGTTGGTTTTCTTGTTTTATGTTTAATAGATCTTTTTTTTATGCCTTAAATCTTGTAGAAAAGATCTTCTTTTTCATCTTGTTCAATGAAGTTGGTATATACTATCTTATAGTGCTTTACAGGGGCCGCCTCTGAAAATGAGAGGGTGGAATTTTTGAATTTATCAATGAGTATTGATTTGTGATCTAATCAAGATTGCAACTTTGTGTTAAATTACAGTTATTTGGAATTATTTCAGTTTGAATCTGATTTAAAGAGAATTTCTTTCCATGGGAATAGCATAGGGAGTTATGGTTTTACTATTGGCTCCAATTTGGTGAGTGTTATTGCATTTATTTATATGTAGATTGTTCTGATATCAAGCAATTGGAAATGTGTAGGTGATTCTAATGATCATGCATCGAATATGAAAGGAGCGAACGACTCGCTAGTTGTTTGTTTTGGGGAAATGTTGATTGACTTTGTACCGACAGTTGCTGGGGTTTCATTAGCTGAAGCACCTGCTTTCAAGAAGGCTCCTGGTGGTGCTCCTGCTAATGTGGCTGTTGGTATATCAAAACTAGGTGGTTCATCAGCTTTTATGGGCAAGGTGCATTTGAATATAGTTTTTTGATTACTTGTTTGGGTCATGGCTTGCTGTTGTAGCGCATACCTAAGACCTGGGTAGTTTGTCTTCATTTGGTGTTTTCGGCATCGAGTAAATGAAGCCTAAACTTTTGGCCAAATGGTATTTTGTACTTCCGCACTAAACTGTCTGTTGCAGGATCTCGGCCCCCTGTTTTTTTTATTTTAATGTTAACAATTTTGGTGTCTATGAATCCTTACTTTTTATATAGGCATGGTCTTAATTCTACTTCTCTGACCTTTTATTGCAGCTTGGTGATGATGAATTTGGGTATATGCTATCTGACATTTTGAAACAAAACAATGTGGGTAATTCTGGCGTGCGATTTGATTCCACTGCAAGGACTGCTCTGGCATTTGTTACCCTTAGAGCTGATGGTGAACGTGAATTCTTGTTTTTCCGTCATCCAAGTGCAGACATGCTTCTTCGAGAATCAGAATTAGACATAAACCTCCTTGAGCAGGTCTATTTTCTCTTTTGGTTTTAGTAAGAAGATGGAGCATATTAGAGCATATTGCACAAGATTTTCAAACTCTTAAAATTGTATTGATTGCAGGCCAGGATCTTTCATTATGGATCGATTAGTTTGATTTCAGAACCTTGCAGGTCAAGTCAATTTGCAGCAATGAGAATTGCCAAAAAGTCTGGCAGCATCCTTTCTTACGATCCAAATTTGAGATTAGCATTGTGGCCATCAGCAGAGGCTGCTCGGGAAGGCATAATGAGTATATGGGATCAAGCTGATGTTATTAAGGTGTGGTCGAAGTTGAAAAACTATGGAATTTATATATCGTTGTGTGAGCTAAAAATACTAGCTCAAATTTGTTATTTGGAAGTGAAACAATTGCAAGCATTTCATTATAATATATTTGGAACTCATTGTGTTAATTATATGGAATTGTAGATAAGTGAGGAAGAAATAACATTCTTAACTGGATGTGATGATCCTAATGATGATAAAGTGGTCTTGGACAAGCTTTTTCATCCCAATCTGAAGCTTTTGATTGTAACTGAAGGGTCAAAGGGTTGTCGATACTACACCAAGGTAACCTTACTGATTATTATTGCCTAATAATCTTCATGTCAAACATCAATGGTCAAATTAAATGCAGGATCTAGATTCTAATCTACCCTGAATTCTATACCAGGCAAACTCCAAAAAGTCCCTTTAGTGTTTTTAGGAGAGGCTATCTGTTAAAACTACTCATCCTCTTTGTTTTTATTGTTGGTGATGTTAGTTCATGTTAGCTAAGGACCTAAAGTAACTAACCATTTGGTGAAAAGAAACAAGCTATTAGTCTTGGTTATTGTGTTTGGATAACATTTAAATCATATTAATAACTGATGTTCTGTTCCAATCTCTGTTATAATCTTTTAAGAAACGTCAGTCATCGATGTCCTACCAGATGATTTGCGGATAAATGTTTTTTTGCTGAATTTCTTCAATAATGACAGAATGCAAGTACTGAAGTCGGAACCTTACAAAGTGAATGATCTGAATGAATCTGGGGAGCCGTTTGATATGTAGGTGTATCTAATGCAAAATTACTTATAGGTCTTGGTGGTTTAGGTGCTTGATAGTCAGTAAAACCTTTTGAAACTGTGAAAAATGAATTGTAACTGCAGCACTGCTAGTAGGTGGTTACTTTCAGATATGATATGATTTGATATTCCGATGTGGTACTAGAATTGACAATCAACAAAAAACCAATGCAGGAATTCAAAGGCTGGGTTCCTGGTGTTAAGGTGAAACCCGTTGACACAACTGGTGCGGGTGATGCTTTTGTTGGTGGGATGTTGAGCAACCTAGCTTCTAACCTAAATCTATTTGAGGTACGTGTGTAGCTGCATACAAAATCAGAATGGTTTAGAACCTTTTCTCCCATTGTTTATTTTGAAATCTTTCAATCAATATAACTTCAAGTGGATTTCATAAAACCTTCAGAATGTTCCTTTGCTGCAAAACAGAACAGAATCTTACGTTACGAGTCTAGACACCATTTGTATTGAAACTGTGCGAATAAGCTTGCACTTGAGCAGTATTAATATTTCCCAAAATATAATGTCATTGTAAGAACTCCTAATTCAACCTTAACCCCTAACTGTCCCCTTCCCTCCTTTCATGCAGGATGAGAAGCTATTAAGAGAAGCTCTTCTATTTGCAAATGCCTGCGGTGCTGTGACAGTAACAGAGAGAGGTGCTATCCCTGCACTACCCACGAAAGATGCTGTCCTTAAACTCTTAGGGAAAGTCCCTGCAAGATGAAAAGCTTAGACATAAATCAGTCCTTGACGTTCTCTCTTTTATGAAGTTGTAGTAGTTCAAATTCGTTGCATAGCACCTAGGGTTTTTGCTTGCTGTATTTCTCTTCCACGCTCATGAACCCAAAAGGTTGTAATAGATTAGGTTATTTAATAAAATCAATGACCTCAAATCTTGTCTCAACATGATCAGATGAACTGCAACTCAATCCCGTGCTCGAGTTGTTTTGCACATAGCAGCTATGGCCTCTAGATCAAAAGCGTGATAACTTTCTTTTCTACCCATGCTTGTTATAATCGTTCCATCTGACCAATCTATGGCTTAAGACATTCGGAAGATGGAATAAATCTTCGAGCACGGCGATGGCCAAATAACCAAAAGTGATCAAGATCAAGAATATGCGAAAGTTTCTTCTTTTTTTAAAAAAAAACTGGGATATACTGAAGATTTGTTTGTGTTTTAAATGTATGTTTTAAAAAATTTAATTTTTTTATTTTAAATTAATATTTTTTATTTTTATATGTGTTGATATTAAAAATAATTTTTAAAAAATAATTATTACTATAGTGGTGTAAAATCCGAGAGTGATTTCACATAAATTCCCAAAAATTGCTGCATCTGCATCGCTTTCTCTTATCCCACGTGCCTATAACATGCAGGGCACAGAAGTCAAGGAGGTCCAGTGCTCCTCACGATTGATGTGGCTCACGTTACACAACTCTCCATCCAATAAGCAATTTAGGTATTGCACATAATTAAATTTTCTGTCAAGTACATTTTCACCCTCGTAAATTCACCAATTTTCCACTTCAAACCTTATCGTTCAAGATTTTTCAATATTTATTTTTTTAACATCCACAAGAATCAATAGTTGAATACAAACTAAAAAAAACGTAAAAGAAAAGCACATGAACAATCTATGAGCTTCGGCTTCTCAATCTAGCACCATAACATCCTTCTTATAACAAAAACCTGGTATAAATACAAGAATGACATTGAGCAATTTTCTTCACTTCTACCTCCAGATTATGGATTCTTAAATCAAATTCTAACACCCCAACAGATAAATGAAAAGGGTAGCGGGAGAAAAATACAAAAAAAAAAAAAACAAGAAGATAAAGCTTCAAGAAAGTCAATGAAACCCTAGAAAAAGAAGTGATTTAGTACGATGAGATTAGTGATTTAGAATACTATCTTAACAACAACAATAAAAAATTAAATTTTAAAGTACTAGAAGTGTAACGTTCTAGATCTGAGGACCAAAATCAAATTTTGCCCTTGGAATGTTTTTAACAACTTGGGGACAGAGACTTCCACGGCGTAATTTCAAACCGATTTCCAACCCGAAATATCGGCCACCGAAACACTCTCCCTAAATAATTAAAAAAAGGCAAATAGCAGAAATAAATCAGTGATTTTTCTTTTTTTTTAAGTTTCAGAGTTTGTTTAATTGATAATTACTCGAATTTTTTGGTGAGAAATCACACATTACTTCCCAAAGGGAAACAGGAAGAAAGAAATGTCGTCTTCCACTAATCCGTCGACGATGCTTAAACCGGAGATCGGACCTGACGGTCTTCCTCGAGAAGCTCCGGTCATTGCCTACACAGAGAAGGTATCTCTCCTTTCCTCTATCTTTTGATAATTACTAGAATTTATCTATCGAGTATTCGAATTTGAATAATTGTAATTTTTTATTTATTTTTGAATGATAGATAATCGAAGAAGAGCAACTTCAATTAAGGAAGTAAGTTTTACATTTCTCGTTTATTTAGATCTGTAATTATCTTTTGATAATGAGAAAATGTAGTGACCTTAATGTGTTCATTTAGTGTTTTAATCTTTTACTGAGAAAAAATTAGAAAAAAAAAATATTTGATGTAGTCTGTTTTGATTATCGGATTCGAGAAAAATAGTTGCTGTTGTTGTTCACCAAGTTTAGTAGAATTTATTTATTTTAAGAAATTTGAAGGGAAAAAAAAAGATGAAGTTATTAGAATTTTATTTATGAATTTTTTTGGTACTTCTTTTATTTTTTAATCTGTTTCTGAGAAAGAAAAGGATTAGAAGAAAAAAAATTAATTTGGTGAGGCCTGTTTTGATGATTGGATTCGAGAAAATTAGTTGTTGGTCGCTAAGTTTAGTAGAATTTAATTCTTTTAAGAATATTGAAAAAGAAAAGTTAGTTATTAGAACTTTATTTATGAATTTGTTTGGTAATTTTTGTGTTAGATATATTGAGGAAAATTATTCGAAGATTCGTGATGTAGAGCGAGAGCTAGGGAATCTTACGTTAGAGATGAAACTAACAGCTGGACCTAAGAAAGCAGGTTGGTATGTATGTTTCCATACAGTCGTTTTTACTCTTGTTTATAGTAATTTTGCTGACTTTAATGTTGGTTTTGTGGATGGTGGTGTGTGGATGAAATTAAGCGCTTGAACATCTGAGGAAGAAGATAGAAATGTCAACAGAAAGAATTCGTGTTGCTAAGTTGAAGGAAGAAGAAGCATGGAAGGTTTGCTGCTTTTCATGGCGAGAACTCAGTAGTTTTTATTGATAATAATAATAGTTGCATTTGAATGATTTAGTACAAAGTGGATAGCATGATTTCCGGATGCCAAAAATGGATTGTTGATGTGTTTGGTAGAATGTAATGTTGGGTCGTAGAATTTAATGTTGGGTGATGGAAGAAGAAAGTGATAACTGTTTCCTTCTTCAGTTGCGTTACACTGTGTTCTGCATATTTTCTTCTTTCATTGCATTACCTTTTTCAACCAAATTTAGCCTCAATTATTTGAAACTAAGAAACCTTTACATTAAAGTAGAGGAAACTTTAAGATTAGAACTGGTCTAGCATGTCCATATTATCTTGAACACGACTGATATAATGGGATGAAGTTTTTAGCTAAGAACTCAATGTTGAACAATGATAGGGCTATACATATCAATGCTTTTTGGTTGTGGGTGAAGACACCGCAACCACGCATGCACCAAATCTTTTTTTGTTTTGTTTTTGTTTTTCTCGGACAGATAAATATTAATTTGATGTGGAAATTAGATATTACAAAAAAAGAATAAGGTACCTTCCAATATAAGTACAGCAAAAGAAGAAAATGCAAACACCTTCTGCCTTCAGCCCCTTCAAAAATCCACTGAACTTGAAAAAGGCCACACAAAAGGAAAAAAAATCAAAGGTCATTTCTGTTTTGCTAAGTGAAGAGGTGCTCTTTAAGCACTAGTTTCTGTTGCTTTTGGGATCATTGGATGTTATTGATTGCCCTGAGATGGAAATGTACTATTTGGCTCATGATTTTCTGGCTGCACACAATGGCAGTTTGTTAGATATTTTGTTGTTAATACATTAATGTTGTTGATAAATTGAATAAATCAAAAGGTCATTTCTGTTTGCTAAATGAAGAGGTGCTCTTTAAGCACTAGTTTCTGTTGATTTTGGAATCGTTGATTGCCCTGAGATGGAAATGTACTATTTGGCTCATGATTTTCTTGCTTCACACAATGGGAGTTTGTTAGATATTTTGTTGTTAATACATTAATGTTGTTGATAAATTGAATAAATCAAAGTCATTTTGGTTTTTGTAAATGAAGAGGTGCTCTTTAAGCACTAGTTTCTGTTGATTTTGGAATCATTGATTGCCCTGAGATGGAAATGTACTATTTGGCTCATGATTTTCTTTCTGCACACAATGGGAGTTTGTTAGATATTTTGTTGTTAATACATTAATGTTGTTGATAAATTGAATAAATCAAAGTCATTTTGGTTTTTGTAAATGAAGAGGTGCTCTTTAAGCACTAGTTTCTGTTGATTTTGGAATCATTGATTGCCCTGAGATGGAAATGTACTATTTGGCTCATGATTTTCTTTCTGCACACAATGGGAGTTTGTTAGATATTTTGTTGTTGATAAATTAATGTTGTTGATGAATTGAATTTCCTTTTTCATTTGATATGATGTGGATGTTATTGGCTGTCTCTAGGCCTTGGAAGCAGCAACAAAAGTTGTGAAGGAAGAGGAAGAAATTAAGCAGAAGTTGTGTGAAGACTTAAATCAGCTGGTAAGGATCTTCTATGAATGAAGATGTGAATTTTGCTACTCCTTAACATTTGTTGGATTTTCTCAATTCAATTTAATATATTGAGCAGGTTCAAGAAAGCAGTCACTCTCAGTTTTCTAGACTTGAAGAATTAAAAAGACGTCTGGAAGCCTTAAACCCGAGTAGAGCATCTATGTCTTCTCCTCCTCATGTAAGCACTCTTTTTATCTATTTATCTATGGATGCATGTAGTGAGTTGCTTGGACAACACTCTCATGGCCTACAGTCACATGGATTTTTCATGGTCATGGGTCAACCACTGCACTTTCTTTAGGAGTGCGCTGTGCATGTGTAAAAAGGTACTGTTTATGTGCGTGCAACTTACTTAGCCAAAGGAGGCAGTGAAGGGTTATTGCTATTTTCTTAGTGTAGAAGATGACAATAAACATGCTAAGAAACAGCATCTGATACTGGCGATTTGGAAATTTGTATTTGGACATATGCACAGGAACTCAATTGAGACATTTTAGGCTTTGAAATTGTTTTGGACTGCACTAAAATGAAAATTTTATTTTATAACACCTGGTGTGTTCTGAAAGTGACTGCCCTTAAGGAGGCTAATGTTCTAGAATGTTTCATGTACTGTCATGATTTGGCTGCATTTCTCGTGTCCATTGCATCAAGCTATTCCCCTGTGTGCTAGTATGGGCATATACTGATATACACATTGCATTTCAGTAGAGAAATTGTTGAAAGTTTGCACTTGTGGTCATCCACAGGATGCAAAACCAATGGGACCTGCATCAAACAGCCCCGTTCAAGATGCCTCAATTCCACTTTCAACAGCTCCTGATGCTGGAGTCGCTGAAATTGCACATAACCAAGCAAATGGGGGAAACGTCCAAGTCACAAATGGGAAAAATCAACAGCCTAATGTTGAGGGATTAGGAGGAAAGAAAAAGGTCCATTTCGAAGGAAGGGGAAGGGGAATTGGGGCTGTTCCCAAGGGTAGAGGACCTGCCCAACCTGGCTGGACAGGGGCAGGATTTGATGTAGATGGTAGAAGCTAGAATCAAGATTTCAAGCGCTCCTCCTATACGGAAACTGTGAGACAAGCACTCCTACTTTGCTCTACCGAGAATATTCTTTATTCCATATATGCTGGTTGATTTTTCTCACTGTATTTATTAAATTGGATATAGCTTGTTGATATAGATAATTAAATCTGACTTTGTGAACTTCACATTGCTACTTAACCCTTGCGCCATCAATTCATCCTTCAAGGAAGTATGGTTCAAGAATATTTCTTGTTCCTCGCTTTTCAACTGGCCAAAGCTGTGAACTGAAACTCTAGACTCTCCTTTTCCTTCGGCATGTAGGTTAATATTTTCTGCCCATGTATTCTCTCACCTGTCCACAATCTGTTGATAAAGAAGTGTTATTTGATCTGACTTGCCACCATTGCTTCACTTATGTCTTAAATAGGGTCC
The DNA here is from genome assembly GCF_000495115.2 of Populus euphratica. Lineage (NCBI taxonomy): Eukaryota > Viridiplantae > Streptophyta > Magnoliopsida > Malpighiales > Salicaceae > Populus > Populus euphratica. Next base: position 335,290 of record NW_011499946.1, on the reverse strand, counting down.
TTCGATATTGTTTTCCCATGTAAAACAAACATTTTTCCTCGTTCTCACTTTTCTACTGGACATAGCCGTAAGCTGAAATCTCTACACTCCTCCTTTCCCTTCATATGTTGCTAGATGTTTGAAGTGCTTTTGGATCTGACTTCCTTGGCCTGCTTTGCTCGGGTTACAAATGGAGTCCTTCAACCAAGAACAGCATGGTTAAATTTTCTTTCTTCTTTTCAGCATTCCTTATCATTTCATTTTTGACCCTTCGGAGACTACCAATAAAAAATTTACATTTTACTGTCAAGAACGCAGGAAAGAAGAGGTGGGCTTTGAATTGAATAGTTGAAATCTCATCACCTCTGCAGTCGGTAATAAAAATCCTACGCTCTGAAACTGGGTCCTTTTCTAGTGTCCTCTATGTAATCATGCAGTTGTTTGACACAGAATGCAGCGTTTCCAAATCCTTCCTTTTCCTCTTCCATCTAGCACTTGGCATTATCTGTTTCTTATTGCCCATTTTAAGATTCCAGAATTTGTTCTCTTCTTGAACTACTCATTTGCTTCTTCACTTTCATCATGCATTCTGAGAAAGCATTATTGAATTCACATGCACAAGTCTTTCAACTAATCATTGCGTATGTATATATATTTTAGTTCTAAATTGCCCTTAGGCAGCACAAAACCGAGTTTGAAAATCCTAGGAATGTTGCTCTCTTCAGCACAGTTATTAAACCCAATCTACTATCGACTCAATACAAGGCCTGAATCATGGGATGGTTAGTTAATCAAGATTAATCTAGATTATTTCAAAAAAAGAATTAAAAAAGTCAAAATTATGTTGTTTTGGAAGAAAAAAAAAACTCAAAAGGTTTTGACTAGAGAACCTGTTTTTTTTTTTTTTTAATCTTATCGGATCACACGTGGTCTATTTTCCTTTCTATTTTTTTGTGAAGCTCGGTGGAGGCCAACTCTTCAGTTGACCAGTCGGGCTGGTTTTGATGTCATAGGAGTGCTCTTGAGCTGCATCATGTTACCACATATTATTTTCAATTGCAGGCCATTAGAGGTAAATAAGTAAATTTTCAGTATATAAATTCTAGTGCTCAGTCATCGTCAAAGCAAAAATCCACCGGAAATGAGGGGTGGTCTTGTTGAAGCAACTACCAAACTGTACTGGGGATCAGGTGACCATGTGAGCATATAATATACTACCAGCTTCTTCATCTGCTTCTACTGTGGGTGGGATTGATACTAAGACAGCATACGTTTGTGTACAGCAACACATGACTTGACTTGATTGATCTATTCATCTTTATGTGGTCTGAGTGGTTGGTGTCCTAATCTGCAAATCTGTCATGCCGCTTTTAATCCTTCATGGTACGAATGACTGTTCATCTAGAAGAAATTCATACTGTTTCAAATTCAAACTTCGAGGTGCAGTTTCATGAAAAATTATAATCTTGGGCGTTACCACCACAATGCTGGCATGGAAAAATAAGGGTGATGCTGCTGCGTATTCAAATCGATAGTTTTATTGAATTTGTCGTTTTATTTTAGGCTCCTTTCCTTTCAGCGCCGCATTAACCTTGTGGCTGGAGCTGAGCTGCCTAGAAATGCCGGTCCAAATGATTGCCGGTGTTATGGGCTAGGGAAGGTGCCCAACTATAGTCATTCAACTTGTCCTTCCTAGTAGGATGATTTGAAAAACTTGAAATTTGGAGTTCAGTTTAATAGATGTTGATTCGGTTAACCTTTGTTTTTGTATTTTAAAAATATTTAATTTTTTTATTTTTTTTTATTTTAAATCAATATATTTTTTTATTTTTTTATATTATTTTGATGTATTGATTTTAAAAATAATTTGTAAGTAATAATAAAAAATATTATTTTGATATATTTTTAAGTAAAATTACATTGAAAAGCAACCGTAACTACACTCTCAAATAGGCTAGTTAAATTAAATTTGGTGGGGTTAAAAGTAAAAATATAGAAAAAATAAAAATAAAAAATATTATTTTAATAAAAAATTTGATTGAGTTAATTTTTTTATTAAGATTTTTATTTATAAAAATTCTTCTTAAATAAAATGAATCTAACAAACATGTCAAACTTATAAAATTTAGATTTAGTTGTCAATCAAATCTAAGATAATATTGGTTTAATAAAATTGTCAATTTCAAGGGCCCTTTGATCTTTTCCTTTAGTTTTTTTTGTAATTACCAAGGAAATCAAGGGCATTTTTATCTTTTAATATATATTAAATCTTATTTAATTATAGAAAATTATTTACGCGTGCAATTCAAGCACTACCTGTGAGAGGTTTTGTGCCCTTTGAATGGCACATGTGATGCTTTCTGATGTTATAAAATGCCTTTTCACCATATTATTAGATAGGTCATTGTTGATTTTTCTCTCCGTATGATATATGTCAATAGTAGTGAAACTATTTATTATTCGCCAGCCTTTCTTTGTTTTTTTAATTGTCATTTTTTTAGATTTTTTTATATAATTGATTAATTTTTCTGATTGTATTTTTCAACATTTGATTTATTGTGGATTGGATTTCACTATTTTTTCATGTATCCTGTTTCAATGTAATAACCTTATTCATGAGTTTGAAAAATTAATGCATGTCGATGTCCTTTATTTTTAATTTTATTATTTGATATTAGTTTTTTTTTAAATAGCGCTGTAATTTTTTTTAATTTTTTTTATTAGATTATCTCAGTTTTATAATTTAGACCGTGAGTTTTGCGATATGCCTTCTTATTACCCAGGTTACATGTCTATCACATTATTTTGAATAAACTTGAGCCGGTTTTTTATCTTTTTTTCTTTCTATATGTACTTCCTAAGGGTATTTTTTTTCAAGTTCTTGTGGTTTTTTTTATATAAAAAAATCTTTTTATTAATTTAAAAATAAAAAATAAAATAAATTCTCCTAATTAAAACTAACTCATTAAATTCAGTTGGGACTATAACCCAATTCATCCATTTATTTAAAACGTAATTGCATCATCTAAATATTTTTTTACACTAAAAAATATGGACCCACAAGAAAACGTGTGCTCTTTGTATAGTTAGTAACTAGCAGTAAGAGATGGTGGAAGCTGCATGAAATTTGAATTTCAATATATAATGTAGTGCCGATAAAGGCAGGTGATTTCTGGTTTGGCATTTAAACCTACGTCTAATTAATTACACCAAACTTGCTCTGCCATCTGACTCCTAGCAACAAAGTTATTGAATTCTTCTGCTCTTTGTATATTGATTAAATGATTAAAAGCCAAAAGCCATCTTCTGTTGTTTATGTTTTCAAAAACTAAGGTTTGCCCTAGGTACTAACCCTCCAAAATAAAGGCTAGCTAGTTTCACAAGCCGTTCTCTTCCCTTCTATTCAAGAAACTGGTCCCGTGAACAAGGAAATATTGGTGGGTTGGGTCTCTAGCTACTTAGAGCATTTGGCCATTGAAGGACTCCAACTCTGTGGAGATGTATTGGAATTACGTAGACACCAAATGGTGGATCAAGAAGTGACAGCGGCTAGGGCCGTCGTGTTTTCCATTCAAAATCTCTGCTGGCAGCCTAATTTCCGCCATTAACACGTAATTCTGCAAGAGGGCAGAAATCCACACCACCAGTCCAACATAGAAGACTTGCCTACCTATATTAATCAGTCACTTTCTGTCAAATAAACGAGGTAAAATAAATACATTGAATATTGGCCTCATTGAGGTTATGGTCCTCACACTGCTAGGCTTTTTTTTTTTTTGGTAAAGTACCATGCCACTGTTTGTATGTAAATGCTTCTGTTCTTGCATCGATTTGTGGAATAGCAAATCTTAGTGCTTGACATGACATGATTTGGCTATGTTCTTGAGTATTAATTATTTATCATCAATGTGAAGTCTTAATTTCAAAAACAATGTGTCATCTTTGCCTATTGTTGATCCTCTATACCACGGCTCCAAGTAAAAGTTCCTTTATATTTATGAATTTGGCTTGTCAAGAAGTTCATCGGACCTTAGACTACATAAAGGCAACAGTTCTTGTTTATTTTGGATTTTTTATTATTAGCTAAATTAAGGTTGCGATCACTAAATATTTCAAAATAAAAAAATAGATATAAAAAAGATAAAAATATATTTTATTAAATTGAAAGACACAAAAATATAAAATAAATTTGTTTATAAAACAATTCTAAAATAAATTTGTATACTTTTAAAACAGGAAGTATATAAAAACATATCATATCTATCTCTACTATTTATGTCTTTTTTATATTATTACAATAACTAAACACTATTTAAATAAACAACTGTCTTACCAGTAGATCTAATATATAGTTCTTATTTACTTTGAAGATGCTCAATGATTTTGGTAATTAAGCTAGGTAAATTATCATCTCTTTTTAATTACATGTGAGAAGTTCATCAATTAAACACCTAAAATTAACAATAATGATATGTTAATTGTACATTAATCAATCCAAAACTTGTTTGTGGTTTAATGAAACCTCTTGGTTGGAGGGAAGAGAATAATTCAAATGAATTTGAGTATCTCCAAAAACACAGCTAGCAACCTATCATAACATTTTATTTTATTTCTTGTTTCCTGTTAGGTACAAGGAACAAATCCATGGTTGCAGCTCAACAAATATACATACAAGTAAGAAACAAATTGGAAAAGTTGTCCTGGAGCTGGAGGCGCTTGTCTAAAAAGCAAAAGCAATTATTTGGTGGCATTTTTCGTGAAAATAGAAATCTCCTGTTTCATTGATTCTTTCTCACCCCTTCAATATAAAGGATATGTTAGTTGTAATTGATTTCCCTTGCTAGCGAGGACATGTACAATACCAAGCTAGCTAGTGAGTAGTGACACATCAAGGAAAGAATATAAATAATTTGAAGGCATATAATTTTGTGGTCCTGTGTAGCCTTGTGGAATGAGCTAGCAAGAGCCTGTAAGCTGCAAATGGACAAACCCTAATCTCAGTGAAGTAGGATTTTATCGAACAGTTCCTATATAGAGAGATGGCCCTGATCAATGGCATGGCCACTATGTCTGGGAAACAGCCTTCCAATTCACATGATGGGCAAAAGTGTATCAATTTTGGTCCCCCACTACGTGCTCAAACGCATTGTTTTGAAATTATAATCAACAACATCGTAGATAGAGGTTTAATCCTATCATCTATGCGTACATTTTATCATTCTCATCCCTCCATGTTTTTCTTTGCAACTTTGTAACTTTTAGTGAAGAATGTCTTGTACTATGTTGAACCTAATTGCGGTGTCTTACACACTAAAATGTGCAAAATGATCCCTGTCTTTCTGGGACAGCATAGTTCACATGGCATGCCTATGCTGCACTGTTGACGAGAGCACAGGGGGTAACGGAACTCTAGCTAGGCAGAAGTTTCAAAGCTTGTAGTAAGTAGTAAGTACTAAACTAGGTGGTAGGAATGTTGTTTGATCCTAAAGTCTTGCTAATCCACACACTAAGAGCATAATTAATTAATCTCTGATCATTAATTTTCTTGAAGAAACAGCAGAGTTGGCCCAAGATCAGGCTCCCCTTAGCCCTCTCAAGAAGAAGGATTGAAATGATCTGGCCTAACTATGATTATTAATGTAGCCAGACTCTTGAAACACGTATAAAATTACAAATTAATGCCATCCACAGAGTTTACCTCCAGATTTTCAACACAGAGGTAATAACTACAATTTCACAAAAACATCTAGTGGGTTCCGTTTAACATGGAAACCTAAAATAACGAAAACTTATTAATTAAGAACACTCGCAAACTAATCGGCACGTACGTTGTACTTTAGGAGGCTTATTGCACGTGTAATCGGAGGCATAGTAATGTGTGGATGAGGACTTGTAGGTGGATCGGCATGTTATTTTAGATCCAACATAAAACATTGTCCTTCCAAGTTTTTTTTTTTTGAAAAAACTAAAATAATATCGCTTTAAATAAAAATATTTAAAAAAATTATTTTGAATTTGAACAAACAATATTCGAGTTTAATTAAGTTAATTTTTAAAATAATTTCTTAAAAAAATCAGTTTTAAATCTACAAGTAGTATACTGGATGAGGTACAAGTAAATATTCGTTACTGCTTTTGTTTTCAAAATAAAATAAATTGCAAGATAAAACGTCATTACATGAAACTTAAGAGTCATTTTGCAGATCCCCACGAAACCACCTTGTATGGAGTATTTTAAAACCTCAGGGGTTACTGTAATGGGAATCACATTGTAAACAGAGCTCCTCAGAGACAGAAAGGGATAGTGAGAGATAGAGACAGGGAGAGAGAGAGAGAGAGGTGCGTGGTCATATCGTCATCCTCTAACAAAACTCAATTCCCAAGGGGAGAAAGCGAGATGGAGGGGGAGAGAGAGAGAGAAGTCAGAGGTGGTCTGGTAAAACTTGGGACCGAGTGTTAAGAAAGGAGATAAAGTAGTCGGGAAAAAAAAAATACACTCACACACACACTTTTCAAAACCCACGAACCCACCATTTTGTTGCTCATTTAATTCCTCAGTCAAAAATCAAATCAAAATGGGTGGTCCTATATTTCGTCACATCCATCCCTCTACTTTACAACTATTAACATTATGGTCCTTGTTACAGTAACTATGTTACCTTCAGTCTATATGATTAGTTCAAATATTTTCAGAACACGAGCGTTTAAACTTTAAATATATATACAAATATTTTTTTATACATGTAATTAAGAAATTGTATAGTCGAATCTTTATTAATATGTCTAGTGTAGGTAAAATATTGTATAATTGTAAAACATATAGTTTATTTTACTTTCCTGGTCTCTTCAATTTTATGGAAACAACAAGATCCAAAATATTCTATGTAATCTTCTTATCATGTCAACCTGGATAAGTGAAATGTTTGTGTGTATTTGATAATGAGATGCAAGAGTGTTTTTTAATTAAAATACATTAAATTAATTTTTTTAATTTTTTATATCAATACATCAAAAGGTATTAATTTAATGTTTTTTTAAATAAAAATAGATTGAAAAATATTTTAAAAAATAAATACAACCACATAAATAACACACTCTAAAAAGTTCCTAACAGTATAGCCTTCAAAATTATTTCATGTTTTCTTAACTAGTTGAGGGAGAGAAGAAAAAACCATAATGGAGACACCAGCATTCTTATTTCTCAATGATCATGAAGTAGAAAAAAGAGGTGGAAGGACCATAGTAAACAAATGTCAAATGTAGAGGGACTGAACATACAATTAACCTAAAATCAACTATTGTTGTTGGACTTGATTTATATGCTTCAATTATCCAGTCTTTCCGCTTCTGCATCAATTTGCTTCCTACAACCTGTTCAAGCTCCTCTCTCTCTCTCTCTCTCTCTCATCTGTAACTCCTACTGCTAATTCTTGTAATCATCACCCTCATTTTCTTATTGTTTTTTACCAAACAATATCTCTGTTTCTTGTGTAAATTCAAAGCAAAGGCAAAAGATAGAAACTTTTACTAGACATGGGAAAGGAATGGTATTACTGGGGTGGTGGGAAAACCTCCAAGAAAGGTGGTGGTGGTGTTGGTGGTGAAGGTGGAAGAGAAGGAGAGAAAGATAGTGCTAATTTATCTACTGGTTGCATGTGTGCTGTTTTCCAGTTGTTTGATTTCCATCATCAGTTTCAGTTTCCTCTAAACCATGAACAACAGTCTTCTAATTTACTTCAGCCCAACTCTTTCCTTCCTCTTGAGGATCCTCCTATCCCTAAAGGTAGCTCCTTTTACTTTTCCCTGTCTCTTCTTCTTTCTTTCTTTTTTGTAGCAACTTTGAGTAATGGGGTTTTGTTCTAATTTAGATTTTGAAGCACCAAGGAATAGCTTGGAATTGGAAGAGGAGGAGCCTTCATTGCCATCGTCAAAAGATGAAATTTTTTATATCCCTGTAAGATTTAGTACCATGTCATCTAGCTAGCTACCTCTCGTATTTCTTTTTCAAAGACTTTCTTTCTTTAGGGCTTGTAATCACCATTTTCTTTTTCTAAGATTCTTGATTTAGTGAAGTTAGTGATGATCTTATGCTTTTCTTGTTGAAAAAATTGATCCAGATGGGCATTCAAATCAAAACAAAAGGAGTTCCAAATGATTCATCTTCATCAGAAATCAGCTCTTCACCGGGGACCAAGACACCAAATTTGGTAGCTAGACTTATGGGCCTTGATCTTCTTCCTGATCATCTTACCTCCTCACCAAGCCACTCTTCTTCATCAACTCTTGGCACACCAAACCTCCCTCCAAAATCCCATTTTCAGTACCATCATTGCAGACCTCAACAACCACCTCACCGTAGCAAAAGAAGTAGCCCTCGAAATTGTACTTTGGACCATGATTTTTCAGGCACTCGTTCTTTGCCTGAGACACCAAGAATATCATCAGCTAGAAGATCAGATGTAGAACACCGTTTGTCACTTCAAATCAACAAAGAAAATGCTGGTGAAGACTTAGTTCTCCCTCGTTTCTCATCTTTGAAAAGAAAAGAGCTGAAAGTTGAAGATGAGAATAGAAGTCCAGGCCACTATGCAAGGCAAATTGTGAAGCAAGTTAAAGAAAGTGTAAGCAGGAAAGCTGGTTTGGATATTACAAACACAGTAATAAATAGAGAGCAAACCAGAAGAAGAGATCAAGAGCTTGAGCTTGTTAGCCAATACAAGTCCAAGAAAACTCTCTCCAAAGCTCCAAGTACCACCAAAACGGTTGGTGCTTCAGGTAATAGTCCAGGCAAGCATTCTGCGAACACAACTTCTTTCTCGCCAAGACTGAAATTCTTGGAACCCAAAAACAAGCCAATCACAACTCTACCTTGCAAGGACCACAATAGTATTTCTCATTCTCAAAAACCCCCATCACTTCTGTCACAAAATACCAAACCTTCAACAAAGCCAGATTTACCTAAGATCATGCAGGATCAACACCAGCACCAGCAGAGACCTTTCAAGAAGTGCAACAAAGTGACTGAAGAAAAATTTGGTCCACCTACACCACCAAGATTCGTCAAGAAACCTCTAAAAACATCACATATTATCAGAACCAAGCAAGAAGAGCCATTTGTCAGTTCAACATCAGCTAGAGAAACCAATATTCCTGACAAGAAATGCAAGAAAAAACCATTATCAAATGACCTTAACATCTCTCTCCCAGCTCTCCTTCCTGTCAAGAAAGACCCTACTCCTCCTGCTACAAAAATCCCTCAAAAACAGGTACACTTTCCCTTCATTTTCTCCCAAATTTTTAGTCATAATATAATTCATATTTTGCTTATTTTTGAAGAAATGAAATGAAAATAATGTTTTTTCCTTCCTTGCATGCGTTATAGGTATCAAATGCTGCTCAAGAATCGAAATGGTGCTCACAGTTATCTAGTTGTTCGAGCCAGTCGTACAAACAACCACAAGCGACGTGCAGGCTCGATGCCCGAGAAGACAACAATGATGATAGGTCTAATAACGGTGTCGCCACCAATATCATCACCACCGGAGATGGAGCCGCAGAAGAATATGAGTACATTAGTAGAATACTAAAACGTACTGGCATAGACAAAGATACCCCAGTGTCTTTCACTAGGTGGTTTTCTCCGTCTCATCCTCTGGACCCTTCAACTTTTTACTACCTAGAACATTTTACCACACCAGCCTCTACTACCACCTGCCAAGCTCGTCAAGCCATGGACCGTCGATGCAATCGAAAATTATTGTTCAATCTTGTTGACGAAATTTTGGTCGACATCTTACGTCCATACATCAACGTGAAACCTTGGAGTAGAAGTGCTAGATTTGGCTTATGTACTCGGAGTTTTCTCCTTAGTCAAATGAATGGGTCGCATTTGGTTCACATGTTATGTACAAAGCTTAGGAGCTTCCCTTGCGCTGACTGTCATGACCTCGAAGACATTGATGGGTTAATAGACAAAGATCTGCCCCAGTTGATGAAGGATCAAAGTGAGATTGCATTTGTAGAAGAAGGAGAAGGCATTGTGATGGAAATAGAGAAGGAGATTGTGGAAACATTAATACATGAAACGGCTTGGATTTTTTATAGACATTGAAGTGGCGGCATAACCATAACGTATACATTTGACTAGAGCAATCGGGGTTGCTCTAGTCGTGGAAGAGAGACAAGAGAGCAGAAGGATCACATGGGTTATTCACGTGAGGAGATGCTATGTGTTAAAGGGTGATAATGTGGGGTATCCAAACTCAAGATTGGGACTTGTAAAGAAGAGGTTTGAGGTCTACACGTGGAGATATAAACTCTTTCTCCGACAACAACACACTTACTATCTCATTGGGTCTTAAAAGAAAACAACTATTAACAGAGGAATCCATTACCCTAACCCACCCTCCATCTAGCTTTGTAAAAGTATATATAGTGTATAGTGTATCACCTTTTCTTTCTTTATCTGTTGTCGCTCTTTTTAATCTTAAAAAGGATGGGTTCTTAGTAGTGATCCCGTTACGGTTTTTGCAGTCAGCTCTGTATTTATTCAGATTGTTGTCAGATGGATCATCATGATGTGCATGATTATTAAGTTTCTTTCACTCTTAGTGATCAATTGCTTCTTGCCTTTTTACCCTCCTTTTGTTTTTACTATCTTTTTGGAGATAAGTCCACAGTCCAGTACTGAAATTGAAAACCAGCAACCCTTTGGTGTTTGACTCGAGTCCTGTTTATGAGCCATAATGTTGATCTTGACTACATGTTACGAGCATGGAAAATAAATTATGTGGTGGTGGTGGTAAAAGAAATTTTATGATGCTAACTTTTTAACTATTCGTATTTATTTTCAAAAGAGAGGGGAAAATAAAAATAAAATATTTTTATTATTTTTTATGAATAATAATGTCTAATGTTTTAGCTCTATCGTTATTATTCTTTGTTATGTGTTGATTCTTGTAATGTAATTTTGATTTTCTCGTGTAATAATGTATCATTTGATGCATACATTATAAACATAAAAGCTATTATAATTGGATTGTTATTAATGTGGCTTTTCTTACTTAAAATATATATTTTTTAGATATTTCATGAGAAAAGGAACAATCATATTTTGGATTATATAGAAGAAATAATTAAGCAGGCAAAGAGAAATGACTACTATTATAATTTATGAACCAGAAAATCTGAAGTCACGCCATGAAATGAAAAGAGATTTACCATTCTAACACATATTGGTAAAAGTTTGGTATAATAACATATATAAGAAAAGTTTTAGAAAAATATCATATTTAGAACACAATAATGTTCCTGAATATTGATTTTGTACACAATTACTATTATCAATAGTGTTTTGAGAAAATCATCTAGTAAGTGATCTAATAGTAAGAGTTTAGGATCAAGGGGTTTGCTCTCCCTCTGATTTCAAGTTCAAGTTTTATGGTTACTGATATGATGGTCACTAGAGGTTTACATGGTTATTAACTTCAAGGCCCATGTAATTAGTTAAGAAGCGAGCAAACTGACCCGGACACCCATGTAAATAAAAAAAATTAGTGGTTTGAAAAGTATAGCTCAATTGATCAAGCTCTAAATTTACTCCCTAGATATCACCAGTTCAAATCTCACAAACTTTAGGGCCACTATTAGCTTATATGGTTGTTAAATTTAGGGCCTATAAGATTAATCGAGTTCCTTGTAAGCTGGCCTGAATACTCACATTAATAAAAAAAAATGATTGTGTAGTTATGTCTCATGCAAATTAATTCATATATACAAAAATAAATCTAAAATCTAATGAAAATCCAAAACAAAAATATGAGATTAAATATTCAATTGCAAGAAAGAAAAATAGCGTTGCATGAGAGAGAAATGCAGAAAAAAATGAAAAAAATAATAATTTATTAGGGCTTTGTTTTTTACACACTCAATACTATTTAAAAGATATCAAAAAGGCAATTCTAACACGATCTTGAAAAACCACTAAATAAGATCATAATTGATTAAGAGTTTTTTTTATATTAATTTAAAGTTAGAATCATTTAGAAGTCTTCTAAGATATAGTTAGAGTTATCCTATCAAGAATTTCTAACAGTATTAGGTTTGTCAAAAATAAAGCATTGATGTGTCCTTGTTGAATATTATTTCATTTTTTTTTTCTCATTTCTCTCTCCCTTGCCTCATTATTTATTTTCTTTTCTCATTTCTCTCTCCCTTGCCTCATCAACTTATATTTTTTTATTATTATTACTAGTATTGAATCTTGAATTTTATTTCTTAATCATTGAATGTTTATAAAATCTTAAATTGATTTTTGTATATATAAAATTAATTTGCATGAATTTCAACTTTTAACTAAATAACTGTAAAATTACAGTTGTGTTAAAAGTTGATATTAAGAATTGTTATTATATTCAAAATATGTTATTTAAAAAAAAATTCTAATCATGTGTAATTTTTTCAAAACCTTACACAAAAGTGTCATTTAAAAAAAAATCCAAGAAAAGAAACGAAATTGAAAACTTGTAACGTAGCTATATTCACTTTTTAAGATAGATTTGGATCGGATTTCATGGAAGTTTGAGTTTCTAAAAGTGCAGAAAAGTGAAAAAGGCAATTACTTAAAAAGATGGTCTTGCATGGACCCGAGACGTCCATCTTTATGCGGGCGTGAACTTTAAAGCCTCTTTAAACTCGTGATTGCTATTAACTACATTATAAATTATATTTTTTTTTATTATTTTATTTTCTTTTTATTTATGTGGAGTATCCGGGTCAACTTGCGCGCACCATGACTAATCCCCACGGCCCACTGAATACCCTGCAAACCCAGCAGGCAGGATTTTATAAAGTTTTTTGTAGCTTGATTCCTTTTTGCTTAGAGTTTAGCGATGAGAGGATTGGTTTTTATTTCTAAGTTATTTTTGTAATTTTTTTTTTAATATGTTAGTTTGGATCGACTTAAAATAGAGTTTATAAGATTCGTGAATTATTTTTATAATAAATTTTATATTTTTATACGATAAATTCATATGACATGACTATTAATTTCTTTCATCATATAGTGAAACTAAAATATGATTGTTCAACTTCTATGGTATGAACAGTCATAAATTTTTATTTTTTTTATTTTTTTCATATAAAATTAGGAAAAACTTCAATTGAAAAGTTCAAACTAAATTCAATAATTTGAATGAGCATGTCTTGTTGTGATTGAGACTTGAATCAAATCCTACCTTCAGGCTTTCAAGTTTAGCCATGCTTAGAATTGAAGAAATATGCATTGCCATGCTGCCATTTATCATCAAGAACACTACATGGTACTAAGAAATTATTACATTTATGTGAATTACAATTATTTGATTGGTTGATGGAGTGGATCCAGATATCAATTATATTCTAGCCTCCTCATCTATGTAGATAATTTAAAACTTGAATAAAATCATTTACAGATGAAAAAAAAGAGTTTAAATAAGTAGAGGA
>NW_011499946.1:319882-321516 GCF_000495115.2 Populus euphratica | reverse complement strand
CCCACTGGCCGTTATCATTTTCCTTTCAAATTTTTTTCAACAGTGAATCTTGAACTATTTACGAGATAATTGAAATTAACCCAGTGCATGTGTGTGTGTATTTATCAAACATATAATAATGATAATAACATATAATAAAAAACCAAACATATCTTTCACATCATATCCTAAATTTTTTAAAATTACCATGTCATCGTATTTATATTATTTCTTTATCAATATCATGCATGCATCTCCATGCTTCGCAGAAGAGCAATCACAAGGGGCGACCATAGATAATGAAGCCTGAAAATTCAAACACATACATACACATACACGCGTGTGCATAGATGTTTTAAAAAATTCAAATTGAATTTGCATGTGAGCTGCTATCGTGCGAAGCTGTATAATTATGGTTTTCAATCAGTAATGATGATGGGATCTCTGTGAGAAAGAGAGAGAGAGAGAGGGTAATCGATTATAAACTGTTATGGTTGACCAATTGTCTCTTAAATAATGCTGGAGCTGTCTACAGTGTAGATCATTTTTTGTTTGCTTATAGCAGCAGCACCCATTGCTTTCTTCTTCAAGGCATGTGACCTAAGTTTGAGAAATTTTCGTGCCTATTGGCCACTATTTTCAGGGAAGGGATCCATTGATGTCCACGTCTATTCAATGAGGCCATTAATGCTGATGGTGACGAAGGCTTTATATGTCTACTTTGCTATGGGAAACCTGCAATTGATTTTGTAGTGTGAAATAAAAGGATTCGTAACTTGAAAGTTCTGTGGAGTATTATTCCTCCATTGATTAGACGGGAGATTTATAATTTCCCACGGTGGAATATTCATTGCCTTGATTGCTGAGGACAGCTGAAGTTGCTGCCAAATACTGCAAACAAATAAAATTATACTAATTTCTACCTTTTTTTCCTTGATGAGGATTATTATTTATCTTTTACAGCATTAACTTTTTAGTAAAAAAAGTTTTTTTAATTAAATTAACTTCTTAATGAATATTTTTTAATATATCCTCCAGTGATAACCCAGCATTTATAACTTGGAATTTTAGCTCTGGGATCTTAAAAATGATGAGATGGCATTTAATTTAGAGTGGAGGAGAATCATCCTTCATTGTGCATTTCAGAATTCATTAAATCTTGAACGAATTCAAAAACAATTTTTTTTTTGTAATGTATGTTTTTAATTTTCTTATAGACAAGCAAACCTTATATTTTAAATTGAATGTAAAAATAGTTTTCCTTGTAATTGTTCAAGCTCGTGATAGGAATAATAAATAGGCTCTGGATCAATTTTCACTAAGTGCAGCAAAATTTATTATTGTAATTAATCAGTATAATTATATATAATTATTAAACTTGATTTGTCTTAAGAAGTTGATTGACTCGGGGTGGGTTTAAAAAAAATAACTCAATTAATATTTGCATTAATTTTTTACAGAAACATTATTTTAACTTAAAAGATTTTAAACAACATCGTTTTGGTAGATGAGTAAAAGGTGAGGGTAAGTTTAATTATTAGATAGTTAAGTATTAGTATAGTAATTAATTTAATTTATCCACGTCTTGTGTGTGCGTGTGTGTGTGTGTCTCTCTCTCTCTCTCTCTCTCTCTCTATATATATATATATATATAT